>NC_139347.1:87592428-87639928 GCF_055883805.1 Amblyomma maculatum
GAGGTAGAAACATATAGTCTAGACTCCCGACGCATTAAAAAAAAGGCGGGTGTTAAAATACTTCTGTTTATCGCAGGAACTGGGTTCTCTGTTCCATCTAGGGTAATTTAAGGGTTTTATCCGAACGTTTTTCTGCGTTCTTCTGTGAGCTGCTTTAGCATATACTGGAATGAGCGTTTTAGTCTTGGCAGGTCTGCTCAGAACGCCTATGCTACCTTAATATATGACCGGCTTACTAGCATGTCCTTTTACGTTGTGATGTTGGCTTCAGCCAGTTTAAATATGCATCACGTGTTCAGTTCACAATTTATCACCAGCGTGGACAGCTGAAATTTGATGTTCCCTTTCGTTCTGTTTTGAAAGATACAAAGACCTATAGGTCTTGACAACAAAAAAAGGAAAACCAGAATACAATATGCCATGAATACCCTACCTCGTGCAGTATCGCTGGACCTGTTAAAAAAGAAATAGAAAGCAAGCGTCCCAGCCCATGTCATGAATGTAAAAGAGGCTTCAACGAACTAAAATAAAGAAAGCATAATTTTAAATTAGGATGTCGCATAGTGGAAAGTAAAAAATAAAGGAAAGGAGAAAAAAAGAAGACCAGTTAGAAAAAATTGTGAGTGATATAAGATGGTTCTCTTGCTCGGCTGGTATAAGATTCGCTACATATAGGACGTCCTTGGAGCCCTGGCTTCGAGATGTTTGGTCCTATAGTGCGCTGCCTCAAAGATATTTAGCCTCCGTAGCTATTCCTTGTTCCCAGTATTGAGCTTGAGCTGGACTGCATGGCACAAAATCTTGCGCAAAAATATCTAGAAAGATAACTACTCCTCCTGGAAATACGGTGCTGCCTTAGTTCGCGAATTATTATTATTATTATTTTTTTTTTGCATTTAGGTATGATATTTGTGCATCTGGATATTTGTTCTTTAGCTGTCCGGGGTACTGAATAGTGTGAGTGCTTTTATTTAAGAAATAGATAGCAGGGAGCTTGTAATCCATTACTATCTTTTATTTATAAAATGGGCCTAATTGCTATGCGTGAAGGAAAAACAGGGCTAAATAAATCTGCAAGTTATTGGGTTGCCAAGAATGAGAAATAAGATAGGGTGCTTTTTTTTTTTTTTTTTTTTTTAAGCTTAGTAATCGCTTGTGAAGTGAATGCGGCTTATGAGGTTTCGCTGTCTTTAGGAGCGGTGTGCGTTTTGTTTTGTGTGTGTATTGGTTATTAGAAGTGAGTTTTCTGCTTTTTGTGAAGTTCCAAGACTCTTGTTTGGAATTTAGTGATACTAGCATTCCTTGCTGTAAGGCCGAATTTATATTCGTTGATTTTCATGCGGAAAAAAATGACGTGTTCATACCCTGACCTTGGGTGTGTAACCCCAATTTTTATACAGTGTTTACGCTGCTTTCTTTGGTGAAGGATGTCCTAAGTGTACTCAAATATGTTCCCTCAGTGGTTTTATAAACTGGGATCATAGTTATTTTTCTCTTTTTTCCACTTCGCTCACCTTTTCTTTCTTCTATCTTTATGTGTTTACGTTTTCTACACATCTTCAATTCATTTCTTCACCTCCCTCATTATTTTTCTAACTGGCTATTTAAGAGAGACGGGAATGATGCAGTCCATATTTCGTTGTTGTTGAGTTCTGGCGATGGTCCATACAACTCAACGCCCGGTGCGTTTTGACGTGAAGGCCAAAATAGCTTGCTAAGGGTACGCTGACCGCTCTGTAGTCATTCCCCAGCCGATAGGCTGAGTTTGCCCAGGCCTTGTTGTGACGATGAGGCTTCGTTGGATAGGTGGATAACTCACGGCCGGGGGTTTGGTCGCCCATTATGTGGGAATCGATCCCCTTCGTCTAGTGTTTGTTACGTCTGACGTTGGCATAAAAGCCTGACCCCAATTCAGTAGCAAAGGCGACGTAGCGGAACAATCTGGCGTTGGGTCTACGGCGGCCGTCCAATCGCTAGCGAACAGTATGTTTAGACTGCTCTCTAAAGATGTCGTTGCTGATTGTAAATATATATATCAGGTCCTGTATCAGGCCTAAAGTTTCCCACTTTGTAGCTCTGCAACGTGACACGCGCCGTTAGCAACAACACATAAGCAGGCGTAGCTAGGTGTAGGCGATATGGCATGTGAATATCGCCTTCTTTTGTTGTTCCTATCTTTATATATATATTTTTTTCATCCTAATCTGGGCTGTTAGCAGCGTTATACCATGCAGTCAGTTTTGTTTTGTTTTGTTTTTGTGCTCCTTTTTACGCTGAGACTTTCTCTGTAATACACGGACCTATAACTCGCAAGAATGTTCGACCTCATAAGGCTGTACCGCGTCAAACGACATCGGGCGACTCCGTCCATGGGCACCACATTTTTATAGTTGCCTTCGTGAACGGCACCAACCGGTCAACCCAACCCAATTAGTATTTCACTTTCCACAGGGTGCGACGCGTCTTTCCATTCTAGCGTCGCTCAGCCTTCGTAACACAGAAAGACACAAGAACATCGACAAGGCGCCAGCCGGCCGTCCTGGGTGTCCTCCTCGGTATAAGCGCATGTGTGTTGCGCGAAAAAAATCAATCGCAGGTTTCCGAGCACGCAATAACACACTCGTGCCAATAACGGCGACAGCCGCGAACCTACCGGCCCTTTACAGAACGTAGGGATAAACAGGTCGTTACAAATATGTGTCTTTGCCGCCAAAGATTCATTTCTCGATGAAGGAGCGCAGGGCGTGACAACGTTGCAGAGCTTGTTGTCATATAGTGAGATCGTCGCTTGTGATATTTCGCCCAAGTTTTATCGAAATGCTAACTGTATATCGATTGATGAAAGTAGTATATAGCACGCTTTGTTCATCCGATAACGAGCTACTTTAGAAAGGAAATGAGGCATGAAAGGAGGAAGGAAACGCTTGGAGATAGGAGGCGGGTAGTCGAATTGATAGCGCCAAGAAGGCTGCAGAAAATGTGCGTCACAGGAGAAGGAAAGTAAGAAAATGCGCGAAACAATACAACGCCAGATCAGTGCAAGGGCTTTTTTAGACAGCTATTGAGCGAGCTTTATTGCGAACTATTCCGGATTACAGCAAGCCGTAACAGAAAGAGACAAGTCCATTTACCTGTTTTGCTCCTGTGTGCGGAACGTGGTCTTCTAAGGCTTCTTTCCTGACAGCAATTTCCGCATTTTTTGCTTTGAAACGTCGCGCATTCTGCTCGATGAATGATCGCAAGGGAGATAAATTGAACGGTTTATATACGAGCTTCTCTGCGACGTATGTTTGAGCACTTGATTGGATGCCCTATAACGCCTAATAGGTTTCTCCTGCTGGCAAAGACGCAGATTTATTAACATGCGCGTTCTTTTTTGGGGGCGGCATCTTAAAAGTTGGGTTCACCGCTTTTGCCTCGCGTTCTATTTCTCCTGCGCACTGCTGAAATTGATGCTGATCGATATATTCGGACGCATTCTTTGGGGAGCAGGAAAATGTACAGTAGTCCATACGTACGGTAAGCTCCGACGAAACTGGCAGTCAGTGTCTGTACTGCATCATCGCTGGAGACTGTCGAGGAATGGACAAGGATTACAGCAGCGCTGTGTTAAACATTGATGCTAACTGGTCGAACAACTTTCTGATCTCGAAGGACGTGGCGCTGCATTGCCTTCGGAAGTTTCTGTCGAAGGGAGCAGACTAATGCTGCATAAGTGGATTCTACGTAACTTGGTTTGTCCAATCTTATTTCCGTACGATGACCAGTTAAATGAGTTTGACTGTGTAATGCAAAGGAGTGTTTTAGGCTTGTTTTTTTTTCTTTTATTCGCTGTCTATGTGGGCCCTTTTCTGCTTGTTTAAGATGATCATATCCAGCGGTATTCTAACGTCTAGCGCGCGTGCTGCTGTCTACAGAGTAATGAATTTTATTAGGCCAGCCTCTACTGTGCGGCCTATATATATATATATATATATATATATATATATGTAGTACAGCGCAATCAAAGTGCTTGTAATGAACTTAAAAAAAAAAAAAAGCCCGTAGCCGGTAGAATGCAGTGGACCTTTGTAGTTATTTGTGCGCGAACTGAGCTCGGAGTACCCCGCCGAGTCGTCATGATGAAAAATTCTACTCCAATTCGGAAATCAAACGCGGAAACTGAGAATGTGGCGCATAGCACCGGAACTTGTAGGTGATGCACCTCCCCCTCCCCCCCCCCCCCCCCTCCCCCTTATGTAATGCCCCCAGTGGGCCTTTAGTGTATCTAAATAAATAAATAAAATGAAAATGGGCTTGTGTCACACTAACGAAACTTCCTATCAAGTGCCAGAAAACGTACCAGACCTTGGTGCACCTACGTGCCATATACTTCTAGCAGGGGCGCATCAATTTTGTTAAAGCTTTTATAAAGCAGGAAAATGATATTTTTTTGGACGCAGGCTTTCTCTTTTTATATTTCAGTGCCGGTACATAACACCCCGTGAAATACATTCCTCGCCACTCATTACTTGTATACTGAATACTACTGACCGTTCAAATTACCCATTAGAAACCTTGTTGAAAGTTCGAGCTTTTTTCATCAGGAAACTGCTTCATACTACTTCCTGCACGCAATGGTAAAATCCGATGAAAGTTCTCCATACATAGAAGACATCTTTGAACTCAGCTGATGGAGATTAGTGCTTCAAATGTGTGGGTCACTTTTCTTAAAAAAAAAAAAAAAAAAAAAAAAAACAGTAGTTAGAACGGCTTCTACCGTTCTACCATTTGTATACATGTCAAACACGTATGCAGCTGGCATCCTATAAAGGCGCCAACAGACGCGCTGTGACATCGTACGGTACAATTTTCCTCCCTGGAAACGGAGTCGCCTCGGCAGGGATTCCATCCCGCGACCTTCAGCTCAGCAGAATGCCCTCATTCACCACGTCACTGCGGATTCAGGAGCACACGAGTGGTTAACGACATTATTATTATTATTATTATTATTATTATTATTATTATTATTATTATTATTATTATTATTATTATTATTATTATTATTATTATTATTATTATTATTATTATTATTATTATTATTATTGAGTAAGCACTCATATTATTTCAGCCAATCTCATTACTTATTCAGCGCCACGACGAACCGCGAGATGATCTCTTCCATCACTGTAGTACGAAACCCGCCCGGTGGTACTACTAAATATACTAATAAGTATTCGCCGAAGTACAGCTTACTTGCTTTTGCACAAGCGGGGTGTCTAAAGGCAACACCGATTACCAATTCAATATCACTCCTGCTGTACCTCGTTTGATAATTCGCCTCTAGCGTGCTTCCTGAACCAATGTCCTGCGCTGTTTGTCCCGGGTGGCCTACAGCCTGCTGTTTCGGCTATTCGGAGGACGTTAGCCGCTGAAAAAATATTGTTCCAGTAAAAGGATAACACCGCCTCGGATCCGACCAGCTCGACGAAAAAAAAGAGCAAGTCCTACGTAAACGGAAAGCTGTACTGCATTCAACTGATTTTGCGTTTTAACAAGCCGGTCGCTTCTTATCAGTTGGGAACGGTTTTTCTTTGCTTTGTTTTTGTCAACTACTCCAAAGAACACACGGCACTATGAAAATAGTCTACGCGGCAAATAGTCTACTCGAACATCCCTCGAGTAGTTTGATTCGTCAGCCTCTTCGAGAGGTGCGGAAGAATTTGTAGAAACCGCACAAAGTTTGAAGAGCTGTGTGGATTTGAGTTTGAGCAGACCCGAAAGCGCTCGCAGTTAAAAAAAAAAAAAGAAAAAAAAAAGCTTTTAGAAGTGAAAATAACAGCGTCGATTCTGGCACTTTTTAAAGTGTCTCGCAAAAGGAAGAGTGATTTTTGAAATTATAACCGAAAGGAGAAACGAGACGTCGTGGTTTTATGTTTCTTTTCCTGGCAACGTGGATAGAATTTGGAACTCATCTTTACGAATATGTGTTTTATAGCGTGTCTGACCAGCATGCTAATCTAAAGCCTGGGGAGCTAAAAACGTTTGCGCAGAAGCATTGCGACTACGTCCTATCCCGTCTGACAGATCGCCTCGGGGCGATTGTGACCTTACGGGACGTGTCGAGACCCACTTCAGTGCTCAAGGTTGTGGCCTTAAAATTTAGTTATGTGTTTGAATTTCTCTGCATTTTGCGAACATCTATCGATCGAATAGCTCATTAAATAGCAATCAATAATATTTTATTGTGCCACTAATTTATTCATTATTCATTCAATCAAACGTCCTTATAGTTCCACTAGACGGCTAATACACGGGGAAGCCAACCGCCTACATCACTCTCGCCACATCTTCTGTCCAAGGCGAGATATCCGACGACAATGGTACGCACTTGTTTGCTACCCCTACGCACACGGCTGCATTTCACCACCGGCTGCTTGAATTCTCAGGACCTTTCTCGAGAGTCATATTTTGTACATTTGTAGATATATGCCAGTGCAAACAATGTAGGCTGATGCCCGAAAAAGCGACTGGGGCGCATCTCGGCCCTGAGCAAGCTCTATCCCATTTGTTGGCACCGTTCTCATATTTCTTCTCCTAAATCGAAAGAGCGTCTGCCTCTGGCGACTCCTCCACGGCCGGGCCGTTAACAGGAAGCACTTAAGCATCTCCTTGCGCCGTCGTACCCTGTACTTGAAAGGGAAGGAGGCAAGCTCAAAGCCTTCCACAGCTCTCTCCCTCTGACGAGAGCAGAACGATGGATAAGGCTACACGCATTCTGCGTTCGTTCGTTCGTTCGTCCTTCCTTCCTTCCTTCTTCCTTCCTTCTTCCTTCCTTCCTTCCTTCCTTCCTTCCTTCCTTCCTTCCTTCTTCCTTCCTTCCTTCTTCCTTCCTTCCTTCCTTCCTATTGCTTTCTTTGTTTATTTAATAATTATTTACAAATAATTCATCACGTTACCAGGAAATAGCAGGACTAGGTGCAGTATTAGTAAAAACAAAATAACAGAAATTATAAAAGAAATTTTTTTCGACCCCGCATCCCTGTCGTTGTTCCACTCATTCGCTGCAGAATCACCAACAACAGAGACAGCAGTCGGTTGCAATGCGGCCGCAAAGCGGCCGCTTCTACCGGTGTTCCTTCCCACACAACGCAGCGACACCAGCACCGCCCGTAGATGATTGCTACGAGAAATTTGCAGCCATCCGTCGTCCTACCTCGGTAAGAAAATAAAAGTAAAAGAGATGATAGAACTGCAAATCATTCTTTTTGCAGTTTATCTTAGCGTATAAGCCTTTCTTGGCTCTCGCATTACAGTGATTTTGCTGTCTTCTGCTCGCGCCATGGGTTTTACGTGTTCATTTGTTAATGTGTCCCTTGGTTCTCATTCCTTCCGCCTTTTCTCTGGACACCTTAACGACCTGTGTTTTGTGTGCGGTGCCTGATTTTGTTTTCTTTTATTTTTTTACCCAGCGCTGTTTTCCTGATTAAAAAACATTCTTGCGTCGTTTCGGTTTTTTAATATTGGTGGACGTAAGATATGCAAAGGGTAAAACTAAAATATGTCCAACAGCCCGTAGAACCTAATTTCTCTCTAAGAAGAAGCAGTTATAATTTTTTTATGAGTGGAGAAATGTGAGCTTCGGGGTTAAAAAAAAAAACACTGTGGTGTATGCATGGTTTGTACAAGTGCGGACATAAGTAAACGGAGCACGCTTTTCTGTTGAAATTAAAATCACGCTTTCTGCACTGCAGATAAGAAAACAATATTTATCCAAGTAAAAGGGCACTGGCGTGTACTAACGATTCGCATATAACATTACTTCCAGTTTCAATTATGCAATGCGTGAAAAAATTTGGAAGTAAATCACGTGCTCCGTTTACTTTTGTCTGCAGGGGTTTATATAACTTTAATGAAATGTCGGCAAACGACGGTTTAATGCGCCGTGGCGGTGGCCAAGCGTCACGACGATGTAGACTTTGAACTGTGCCCCAGACGCTTCGTATTTAAGTCTTCTGGATCTGAAAATAATGAAGGCGCTTTGTTTTTGTAGCCACGTGAAGGTGACTGCATCCCTGCTTGGCAGAGTCACAGCTCAGAACAGAAACTGCGTGGTATGAGCATAAAGAAAGCTTAGATAAAGATGTCTGAGGAAGTTGATAAAAATAGCCTAGCTGGATAACACGATTTCGGACAAAGTACCTAGCCCCCTTTCTAATCAACGAGCAGCAATTAGCTAAAAGGTCAACGTTATTTTATTGAATTCCTGAGAAAAAAAAAAAAAGAACACTTGTAACGACTGAAAAAATTAGAAGCCTTCGTACCCAAACACATTTTGCTTTTATGGGTTGTATCTACAGCTTGCTTCTGGGAAAGAGAGCCATGGCTAGCCTTGACCGCCTAGTAAAGAGCAGAGACATATACACTGCCAACCAAGATCCGTATAACTCGTGCTATGGTGTTTCCATTTGTGATGTATGGATGCGAGAGTTGGACTGTGAAAAAGGCTGACCGCCGAAGAATTGACGCGTTTAAATTGTGGTGCTGGCGGAGACTCTTGAGAGTTCCTCGGACTGCCAGAAGATCAAATAAGTCTATACTGTCGACCATAAACCCTGACTCCTCATCGGAGGGTCAAATTCTAAAGTTAAAGCTCAGCTACTTTGGTCATCTGATGCAAAGAGAGGAGTCGCTGGAGAAAGATTTGATGTTCGGAAAGGTTGAGGGTTACCAAAGAAGGGGTAGGCAGCAAACGCGATGGTTAGATGGCATCCTCGAGGCACTGCAGATGAAGTTATAGGATGTTAGGAAGATAGTGAGAGACCGGAAAGCGTGGCGTGACATGGTCCATAGGGTCACGAAGTGTCGGACACGACTGAACGACTGAACTGAACTGAACTGATCTACAGCTTGACTATATTGCTTATTGCGTCGAGCGCCATGCTGCTTGCTTGACTAATCAGCTGACTTTAGAGAAAAATGTTTCTTCCGTTCTTTTTCGTTAACTTAAATGTGTGTAAAGTAAGAAACTGTCAGCCTCAGGCGGCTGCCTGCCTGAGAGCTTAACTCTACTACTACTATTCTCCGAGGTCATTCATCTTCACAAGCTAAGTACTGCGCATGCGCCAGATTCATATGCGCCGTGCGCTCGATCCTTCGGCTGCCGAACCGCAAATGACGTCAGCCTCGTAATAATGTGACCACCAGCTGCGTCGTGCGCTCCTCGTCCGCCTCACCGTTAATTTAAACCGGCGCTCTTGCCGCCAGATGACAGCTACCTAGTAAGCTGCTTAACTACCACTCGCTTCCTCAGTCTAGCCATGGATGATGCGGTACATGGGTCGTCGTTGTCTACACTCTGTCGCAACCGTCAGGCTGAATCAAAGAATCGTGCCTATGCAGCTCAACGCGAAGCGTACAGAGCTTACGCTCGTTAATTAGGTGCGGCCGGGTTGAACACCGTTAATTATTTATTTACAGAGCCTTATTACGCGTTTTTTTCGCTCATTCAGGCTCCCAGCTTTTTAGTGCACCATCACACCGACTGATTAAGACGCGTGGCACAGGCATGAACATAAGCTCGACAACAGTGAAGTTCGAGCTCAAGAGTCGCAAAAGAAAAAAAAAAACCAATAAGAAAAAAAAAAAACAAGAGAGAAATAACCAAATCATGAATCTTTCAGCTGTATCCTTTGCTTTCGATCCTCTGCATGTCGGCTGATGGGAAAAGGCTTCGCGAGTTGCACTTATTTGCAATTTCAGTTTTCCTATTCTTCGGTTAGAATTCAATTCTGAAATATTAGGGACTGCGGGTACTTGCGGTTAATTCCTCTCTAATTCATTGTTGGTATTTTGCTTCCCAGTGCTACGTCATAGCGACTTAAGGTGAAGGATGACGAAGAGTTGGATGAGCTGTACGTGCTATGCGTTTAAGAAATTTGCCGCGCTTTTTTTTTTTTTTTTTTCTGGGTAGTAACATTCTACATGAGAATACGTCTTGATTAGCACGTTGGACTGCGTCAAGCTTACAGTGGGTATTTTCTAACGACGTTACAGCAAAACCACTTTGCTCTAACGCAACAGTCAAGAATGCGGGTTGGCCGGTACCGGGAGATGAAATTGGCCGAATCACCGAAGCGCGATGCAGCGAAGGCGACCGTGAACAGGCGCAGAACTTCGAGTTCTTCATGAATGCGCGGTACGGCTCCCCGCGGCGCAGCGTACACCAAAGCCCGGTAGAAATTTATTAGGAAACGAAAGAAAGAAAAAAAAAAAAGAGAGAGAGAGAGAGAGAAAGAAAGAAAGAAAGAAAGAAAGAAAGAAAGAAAGAAAGAAAGAAAGAAAGAAAGAAAGAAAGAAAGAAAGAAAGAAAGAAAGAAAGAAAGAAAGAAAGAAAGAAAGAAAGAAAGAAAGAAAGAAAGAGTACACGAATGGAAATGGAATAGCTCGTGGAAAACTGTCAGAACCATTCATTGCGCTTAGCTCTCTTGTTTACATTTTCGGTTTGGTATTTCCGCGAATCTTCAGCTGAAACTTCGTCGGTCTCGGCGAACGCTAAAACCGCATGCGGTGTCTCCTCCAGTGTGTACATAATGGCAGCAGCGGTGGCGCGGAAGACTGCCAGATTTGCGAGCAGGAGCGCGCGCCCGCGCGCGATACGGTACGTGCTTTGACTCGCCAACGAATCTGGAGCGCGCGCACGGGATCGTGATCGCCGGCGTTCCATCCCTCCGGCTGGCGTTCACGCACCGTTCAGGCATTCCTCTTGCACACACGCACACATCGAAACGCGAACCAGCGAGCGCATGTCCTGTCACGAGTCGGCTCCTCGAGAGCGAGCCGAGGACGCTTTGATCATCGTCCCACAACGAGGACGTACGACGAGGAAGAGACAGGCGAATGCTATGCCGCCAAAGCAAAGCCCAACGGCACATGCGGCACTGGTAGAGATAACCATAACCGACCGGTGGTAATGGGGTTTTCTTTTCTTTTTTTTCAAAGTCGCGTACCTCTGTTCAGGAAATATAGAAGATCCTCCTTCTGCCCATTTATTTCGATCCATACATATACGGGGACACGAGGGGACAAAAAAAGAAAAAACGATGACCTGCTCCGACGCCGTCCGTGCAATTTTCTGATGTGAGAAACGTGGTGCCTGCGAACACATCAGGCTCAGCTAGAACCTCGCTGCATAAACGCCAAAGGTGGGACGAACGCAGAGGGCGGATAATGCGAAAAAATATACGTCCGGGTTTCGCAAGAAATAGTCCGACAAATGTATTTTGCGCATGCAAGTCGGTAAGAAGCAAATCGTTCCGAGAGGCGCCTCTAGCTCGTAAATACGCGGCTCTTGGAATCCAGGGAATATATAGGAAGGCTTCGAGAATCACGAAATGCGATAGCCGCAGATTATGATCTTCTGCGCCGAAGAGCGTATATGACACAAAACGGTGCAAACGTCGTCGCGCAGTTCCCTTAGAACTTGACGCATAACCTTGATGTGAGTCGCAGAAGGTTCAAATGTTAACCGTGATCTGCAAAGCTACTTTAAAAGAAATGTTTGTCTCAATTGCGCCATTTGACCCAACAGCCGATTATATAGGAGTGTAAGAATACGAGAATTAAGCTTGGAGCTCTCCGGTTCGCGGGGTTGCCCTTCATGTGTGCATGGAAGAGCTTTATCGTAACATTAGAACGATAGATCGACCGAATCTGAACCGTCTATATTACGATAGCCGCTCGCAGGGCCATTTCAACTTAAAAGTTAAATGCGAGGTTGTAAATATCGCAATTTTAGTTTCTACATTTATTTGCATCGCTTCAGGCGGGAGGCAGCAATAAGTAAATAAAATAAATTATGCGAATTTGAATAGTCCGCGAAATTAATTCTGTCAACAGTTTAATGTAATTTGAAGTTTCCGTGCTCGCCACCCAGTCTCCAAGGCGACCAAACAACGCCAACTCGCTAAGGCTATATACCAGCCATCAAAATGCAGAAACAATATTCAAAGGCGCGGTGTTTCATCGTGGTTTTTCTTTTTTTTTTTTTTTTTTTTTTTTTTTTTTTTTTTGCGGGGCGCGCTTGTTGAGACAAATAAAAACTGAGGTGAAACTTCGACCCCGCTCTGAAGGGTATGACGTCACAGTGTTAATGGCTCCCGTTTTCAGCCTCTTCTTTTTGGACATATTGGTAAAGGTGGAAACCAGCGGAAAGATACAGACAGAGAGAGAGGCACACAACACAACGCTCGTTTGCTTATGTGCTTGGCAACTCGGCTTTGTTTATTATTTATTTATTTACTCAACACTGCAGGCCTGAGCTCAAGCAGCCTTCCTCGGCATGCGAAGTTTCATTCCCATCACCCTCAGATCAGACAGGAGATAGCAGCTCCTGCCAGCGTGGCCATGCCCTCTGGTCTCGTCACGAAACCCTAAGACCAAACGAGTGCCCGGTCGTGTCAGCAGCCAGCTACCACCTACCAGTGCCATGCCCATGATTTCTTCGATCATAAAGCCGACGCCGGGGCAACGCCGACGTCGGATTTCTTCCTTTCTTTCTTTCTTTCTTTCTTTCTTTCTTTCTTTCTTTCTTTCTTTCTTTCTTTCTTTCTTTCTTTCTTTCTTTCTTTCCTTCTTTCTTTCTTTCTTTCTTTCCTTCTTTCTTTCCTTCTTTCTTTCTTTCTTTCTTTCTTTCTTCCTTTCTTTATTTCTTTCTTTCTTTCTTTCTTTCTTTCTTTCTTTCTTTCTTTCTTTCTTTCTTTCTTTCTTTCTTTCTTTCTTTCTTTTATTGCGAAAGCAATACTATTCGCACTTTCAAGCCTTCGCGTGACCCGGCCACAGTTAAGTCTGATCCACGTGACGCTGTGACGTCACACCCCACGTGACACACGGGCTGGCCACAAAGGCACGTTCATACAGTTTGGTTAAAGCGCGGCTTTATATGTGGGCTGAGGAAGAAGAAAAAGAGAAGAAGAAGAACGCTCGGTTACCCGCAGCTAATGCTTTCGCTCAATATTTGGTTCAGCAGGGTTGAACCCTTGTAATTTTATTTCCTTTCTACGAACTTTGTACAGGTTCAAGCAGGGTTGGTTATATTACAAACAAAACCCTAATATTAAAGTTAATAAACGTCAAAGTGTGGCGAAAGGCAACAAGAAATCATCCCAGTCGGTCAAATAGATCCAGGCGGTCAGCACGTTAATTTTCTACAGCATGCAGCAGAGTTATGTTTTCGACGATGTGCAGAAATGTGAGAAACGTTTCTGTACAAAGGGAGTATTTGATACTAATGTATCGAACATCTTTGATCGCTCCTCGGTTGTAGGAAGTGAGAATGTATGCAGGTATTTCGCTAGTCGACATAGATTTCATGACAGGCCTTTCTGCCGCTGTAGCTCCGCAATTAAGGGTAAGATGCGACATCATTAATGGTTCTCGCCTGTGACTCTCATAGCGGATCTTGGCTCGCGTGCATGCTAAGAGCTTAATAACTGATCACTAAACTTTAACGAGATAGCGTTAGCTGTCTTCTTCACCGAAAATCCGGCGCTCGTACCAGCGTTGTAAGCGAAACATCACGAGCATGGCCCTGGCAGGTAGTACCTGGCTGCTGATATGGCTGAACGCTAACTGGGCGCAGGGTTGCCTGACATCACGTTCGGCAGGAGCCGCCAACTCGTGTCTCCCCTTTCATATGAGTGGGTGATATCGGAATCAGCCCGCCAGGATCCTTGCATTCACGCTACCCTATATGCGATGCAGGCACGCTTACACATCTTGGTTAAATCGTGGCTTTATACTGCTACGTGGCGACAAGCGAGAAGACGGCACCACGTGGGGACATGGTGAAAGATGATTTAATGGCTGGCCTAGCGTGATGGCTCCTCTCACGATACTGCTGACCTTCTTCGCAACATTTCCAGGGGCCATCGAGCGATCGTCCTGATCGGTTCATTGAAGTTGATGGTGATGTGATGGTGAGGATGTTGAAGGAAAGATAGAGTAGAATGATTTGCTTGCCACCACGATGGCTGATGCTTGGGTTATCTACCACTCCTGTAGCTTTTCAACCATCCGCCACCAAAGCATTCATGGGGCCGATAGCTGGAGGTCGCGTCGGGTGGCTTGGGCGGGGGGTTGCGTGGTCGTGTCCTTCGGGTCTTTGATCTGATCTCGACTCTGGTCGGTTGGTCAGTGCAACTTGTCTTCAGATTCGGACGGGGGGCGCGGCAGCGGTAGTTACGGCTGGTCGGATCTGGGCAGGAAAGGCTGGGGTGCAGCTACGCGGCTGCTCTCGGCCGATGGTCCCGGCGTACGGATAGCGTCGACGCTCCAAGGGGAGGATGGAGATGACAGACCCCGCATCTCCACTAAATTGTTATGTGGCGACAAGCGAGAAGACAACAGAACATGGCGACAGGCTGAAAGATGATTTAATGGCTGACCTAGTGCGAGGACTCCTCTCACGACACTGCCAATCTCCTTCGCAACAATAAGTCAGGTGATAGAAAGTCAGAGCCTAAGTGTCCCCCATAATTTTTCTTAGATGCAGGTTTTAACGCTCACACATCAAATCCGTGCACAGTTCATTTGGGTCGAACTCGAAACACAATGAAGTTGCAAAACCTGATTGGAGTCGGCCGCCCCATCTTACTCGACCTTATATCCGACCTTTCGGGGCCACGCTATTTCGTCAGTTTTGGATCAGTGCCGTCCGCTCACACAAGGATGCTAGCCTTTTGCGCGTACGCATTGACGCGCCAGTATTCCCCTTTCACCCTGAACGGCAAGGTCGCCTTATTCTGAATCTCCCTAATGCACGTGCCGCTTTGCAAAGAAGGAAAGAAATTCAATAATTTTTGGGGTCTGCTCCCTAAATGGCGGTCGTCCGTTTAATATGTTGCGGCAGGTACGACCAGGACTCGATTTATATGCGGTCGCTCCTGTGCTCACTAAAATAGATGCCCTGCATTGAATACCTATAAGACCCTCCTGGTCCTTAAAAAAAAATAACTCCGCATGACTGGAAGCCAACTTACACTGGTCGACTGGGACACACGGGACTTGCATCGCAGTCAGGATAGTACGCAAGGCAAGACGGCAGATGTTATGGTGGGAAAATAAAAATAGATAAAAATTAAAGTGTCCATACCGCATTGGCTGCAGTCAGGAGGGCTACTGACTGATGATTACTGGCTTGCAGTTAAAACATCTACAGCTAGATGATGACATTTGTAAAGTAAGTTAAAAGTTGCGGTTCAAGAAACAACTATAGATGTTAAACTGAAAATCGACAGGCACGGAGAGGCTAATCAGTTTCATACTTTCACAATTAGGGAAGGCTATTTGACTGATACGAAGGAAATGCGAAACCGTGCGCATTTTCGAATCCGCTTTCGTAGTAAAGAAAAGTATATAATACGAAATTTTGTTATATCCTATTTCTTCGTTGAGAACCAGTCTTTTGCTATAGCTATATCTGATTCCTTCTTATCTCTTGCCGCGCCTTACAAAGGAGAAAGAAAAATTTCCCTCCCACCATTTCGCCACCTGCCAACCATGATTGTTGGAAGGTGGCTCTTCTGTGTACCAGCCGCAGTAGCCATAGGTGCTTCTTAGACGTAAGGAGAATTATTTTGCGAAAGGCGTTAGCTACAAGCTGCACAATTTCTATTGACTGCAAAGTCGTCGACCGAAGCGAAGACCCTCCATCGTGGCTGAAACGACATTCTTTATTGTATTCCCGCTCTGCATACCAGCCGCGGCAGGGCACTTCGCTGCCTTTGTTTATAGCCGCCTCATCCATTAATTTTTTCCTTCAGCAGCTCTTTATATCTTCTATCTTCTGTCTCTCTCATGATGCAGCCATGAGACACCAGTCCGTGACTGCGTTAACAGGAAGTTGTTCTGTGCATGCGGTGTTCAATTATTACAAGCGCGCTGCATGAACCCACCAGTCAGCCAACCGGATGTGTAGCATCCCATAGCCAAATACATGCCAAATCGGCCGTGTGCACGCCCCGTACGGGCACACGACCCCAGTGAGCTGTAGAATGCAGTGAAAACCGGAAGGGAACATAACAAGCTCACAAAACACCGAGCTTCATTCACTAGAAAAGAAAACAAAATAATGGTCGACGATTATGATGTTCACCCACGCGAAGTTTAAGCGCAGCTGTAGAAATGGGAATGTTTGAAACATAGGCGATCGCATCAAAAACACATTGCATAGCAAAGGGCGCGCTTGGTCTGGCCACCAGCGGCGCGCTTTTCGGCCGGAGCGTTTCTCTTTAGTCGCTGCCAGAAGAGCATGACAGAATAAAGTACTATCTCACAGCCAAATTCTGCCACTCTGCTTCTTTCCAATCACCTTCACTCTCCTCCTTGAGCTCTCTCCTCCCCCCCCCTCTCAAACCGCCGTCCGTGTCGTCCCTTTCTGCTTTTCTCCTTATGATGTGGCCGCGTTACATCTCTCGTTCGCTTTCCTCATCGCGGTCTATTCACTACCGCTGTACTTTTATCCTCTGCTGCATTGCGCATTCGCTCTCTTTCATGCTCCGATATCCGTCTCCTTCGCTCTGCTGGCTTCTGCCGCTGAGAGGCCAACGCCGCTCAACCCAAAAACGGGCGCGCTGTGAAAAAAAAAAAAAAAAAAAAAAAAAAAAGAAAAAAAAAGACAGCTCTAGGTTTAGGATCCGATCATCGGCCACCAGGTGTGCTCAAATGAAAGGGAGAAGACAGCACCCCTTAAAGTTTCTGGAAGCATTAGCTTCGCCGTCCTCTTGGCAAGCTTCTCCAGGTGGCAGTGATACTGATGTCGTGTGAAGCAGCACGCACGCACACTATCAAAGGTGTTCAAGGACCGATGAGCGAAGCACTCGTATATCGCATGCTCACGAATGCAGTCGGTCACTAGCCCCGTCGGCGGGCTGGGCGAGTGCCCAGAAAATACATTCGTAGATGTACAACGGCAGGCTCGGCAGCATATCACGCAACCGGCGGCCGTCCCTGGCTCGCAAGCGCTAAGATGTAGCCGAAAACGGAGGATCGATGCGGGGCAAACAAAGGCCCACTGCGACCGACCGTGCCGACCGACGAGCACGCGGCACGAGGGGATCGTACTGTGGACACGAAAGGCCCTTTGAGAAAGTTGCGCCTTTCGTGGAGTGCCGGTGGGCGGATTTCTCCTCTACGAAGTACATGATGATATGTAGAGACAATGTGTAAGCCTCTGGTGCGTTGTTGGAGTAATTAGCATTGCTTGTACATAGGGTAATTATCATAGACAGGATACTTCAGATGAAACCCGATGAGTATTTTCGGTATTGTGTTCATTTGGCCTGCTAAATCTGTGCGATCATGGTTTGGATGTTTTCCACAGAATTGGCATGTGTCCTTTTTAAAAAAGATATATCTTGCGCATGGAAGTAAATTGCCAGTAAGTGTCGGCAAATAATTGCGTCTGACTGTGGGTTCGATAAGCTACGAGAAATGTGGCTATGAATACTTTGTTCTCGCTAGTCTGTGACAATGTAAGTTATGGTGATGAGTGAGCAGGCCCCTCTGGCTCTGTCCGGCCTGCCAGGCCTTGCGCGGCTTAGTGCCTCAAAGGGTGTTGTGTCCAGGGGTCGTTATAAATTAAGCTAAATCCTTATCCGACTTATGATACGAATTCTTGTCCTCAGAACTTGTCACGGAAGTCGTCCGCATGAAGTTGTACCGCAAGTTGTGCGACGTAATCGTCTCAACGGTTTTGAGAGAATTTGGAGGGTTCGAATCCCAAAACATGGCCAATAGTTCGTCCTAAATTATGGTGTAGGGTTCGAATCCCAGAAAAGATCATGAGTGCGAGTTCCAGAAAAATTCGCAGGCTCAAGTCCGACAAAAGGTTGTGGGTTCGAGCTCTTCACTCGCGTCACAGCAACTGTGAGACCGTGAATGAGGTCGAGGGTTCGAGTCCTTTAATCGCGTCAAAGTTGCACGCTCTTAATCTGGTTCCACGTAGGTTCCACTTATAAGTGGAACTTTTTTAAAAGTTCCACTTATAACTGGAACCGATGTGGAACCAGATTAACAGTGCATGTTAGCCGTTGGCGAGCCGTCAAAGAGGCGAGTGGAACAAATGCATGCATAGATGGCAGGGATTCTATCTGAAACAACTATATTGCGAAAGCACAGGAAGCTGCAGTTTTCAGATGTATATATGGCGCCATCTGGGAGCCGCCGCGCCAAATGACGGATGTTTGACCGTGGCCTTCGCGATCAATTCCGACGCAACCGCGCGGCTGATAGCTGAGGCATGGCGGATTCTGAGAGCCGCCGCCTCAAATGGCGAGTGTTTACCTCTACTTAAACATATGGTAATAACTGGCTAAATAGTTAAGGCGCTATGCTACAGAACCTGATACACAGGTTCGAAGCTGACCGGTTCAATAACCAGAAAGCCAGGTGTCGGAAATGTGAGCGAAAAATCGCGGGCATAGGGCAGGTAAGTGATAGTTAAAGGCTGGCAAGACGGTGCACTGATTATTCAATGGGACTTGACAAGACCGCGTGATGTCAGAAAGTTGGGAGGAGCTTCCAATTCGGTTGCTGGTTTGAGATGGGAAGGTGGGATAGGAATAAACCTTCCAGTGCTCTTGAGTGCCGAGTCAGGCAGGCTAATCCTAGGCCACGAAGGCATATTCGTATACGGCTTACTTAAAGCAGGACTTTATATGTCTGATGGTCGTCACCGACGACTTGTACCTGGATAACCTGGTAGCACAGTTGCTTAGCTCTATCGCTTCACACCCTTAAAAGCCGAGCTTAAGGGTGCCCCTATAATCTTTTAACTCGAAAGCGATAACATTGGCACAAACAAACAAGAACGATCGGACAAATTCTTGGTCGATGGTGTGAGCGAATACGAGTGCTTTCGCACTAGCAGATATTCCTGTACCAGGACTTCGTAGATCTACGGACTCTTCAGCACAGATAGTGCGCAATCTTCAAACGTCATAACCTACGGCTATATATCTTCCTACCAAAAGTTTCTATTGATTGTCAGGGGACAAGACGTATACGCCTCTTGTAGGCTAGGCTGCGACTGGGGGTGTACAACGCATTTGTCTAATTGTTGTTATTTTATCGCCATTAAAGTCGTCTTAGTATTCCTCTCTCTCTCTAAAACTTTTCTCTCCCCAAAAATGGAGCACAATGTCTGTCGAGAAGGGAGCAATCGCAGTCTTATAAAACCCATGCATGCTGGTTGTTTATGTTTTAAAAATAATTACACATGGTATGTAGTTACTTTCCTTCGCCTATCTTAAGTTGGAGGCATATTGTTTTACACTTTTACGGGTTAATTACATAAACACCCCCTGCAAACATACGCATAGGAAACGTAGTACATTTTATAGGAAGTTTAGACTGCTACCTTAAATATGAGCTGATCAGGTACAACAAGCGAGATATAATAATAGGAATCCCGTCGCCTGCGTACGTAAGCGAAAAGCCCTCTACGGGCTCTCTACCCCTCAGGTGCCTCTCCCTTGATTTATTATGCGCCCTTCTGTTAGTGATAAGAAGGAACGAAATCGGGTCTCGCTGAGTCAGCGCGGTACGCTGCTTGAGCGGCAATAAAAGCTTAGCCCAGCTTGAGACGAATCAATATGCTAGACACGTTCCACGGAGCGGCTCCGCGTTGAGGCTGCTTCCGCAGAAAAACGTCGAAACTGTATATTATATATATATGAACGCCACTCTCTTCGCGGAAATAAATTACGCCCGCTTTATTTTGGCGGATAAATAACAACGTGTTATCGGCAGAAACAAAGCCTTTCTTTTGTCGAACTCCAAATTTATTTTATTCTTTTACGCTGATGCAGCATTGTATCCAAGAGTGCTTCAGTTGAGTTGCCTCGAATTAAAAAAAAAAAAGAAAAATGATACATGGGAGAGCATAATCTAGGCCCACGTCCTTAAAGCCGCTTGCTCTTGTACAAGGGGCATATTGGATCCGGTCAATTTTTGCGTCATCAATTTTGGCTCGTATACATACAAAGCGAGAGTGGCTGATATATGTAGAAACGCCTCTTGAAGAAGACGGCGGGACGTGAATGCTGCCGCAGAGGGATGCAGCGCAATATGTTGGCGAATCATGTCTTGTTTATACCCCCTCCCCTCTTTTTATTTGTACAGAAGTGGATAAAAGTAAACTGAGCCCGCTATTGGCTCCTTACATTTTTCACGCGTTGCCTTACTGAAATTGCCAGCATTGGCGGATGCCTACGAGTACGCTAGCGCGTTTTCTGACGGACAAGCCATGCTTGTTCATTTCCGATTAGGAATGCTTGATTGCACTTAGAACGGAATATTGGGCTATGTTTATGCATAGAGCGCGAACCTGTATACGTCTCGTCATTTTTGCTTTGTGAAACAGCTGATCGGTAGTAATGATTTTACAAGGCCACGTCACATACAGTTCAGCATATAACTGCAAGCATCTATCGGAGCCATCCGAGAAGTCCTCACGTTCCTCTTCAGTCGTGCGTGGAACAGACAGCCGAAATAAAGCGGGGCACGCCTTTTGCTCAACGCGTACAGAAAGCAGCTGCGCGCAGTACGCACGGCTGGTGCACCCGACAACGTTAGCTAAGCGTGTTGTTTTTCGTCATCCCTCCCTATCTGACGGCGCACCGCTGTTAACACTTCTCCGCCTGCACACGCTTTGTGTAAGCGGCACAAAAGGAAGAAGCTCGAATGAATGCGGAAGACGTCTATAGAACATCCACGACAAGTAGAATAAGGCGGAGGTTCTCGCCTCACGCACTCCTAACGGGCGCTGCTGTCAGGCCTTCTGTTCGACGGCACGGCTTCTTAGCCGAGAACGACGCTATATACGCAGGCGCCACGCAGTGTTTCTTGCCTGTTTTGCGCAACGCTATCTTGTTCCGAGGTGTTCGCTATATGGATGACTGCGTTGCCGAGCTGACGCCGGGAACGGATTGCAACGGGACGGGTGGCGGTAAAGCGCAGGTGTCGGCGGAGATGAACGCTAAAAAAAGGACGAAAAAGGAGAAAGAAGAGAAGGAACAGAACCAAGGCCGAACGCAATCGAGGCGAAGTGTACGCGCTGCGGCGGAGTTGAAACAGTGCCAATACGCGTATGGCATTAGCCCGGATCCCGGCGCCAAGCGTCTACGCGTGTGCGAACTAAGCCGCCCCGACCGGCCCCTCCTTCTGTGGCGACATCTCTGCACTGGTTTCACTTGCTCAGCTAGCTCTCTGGCTCCGGAGCGCTCTGTAGTGTATGACTCTGGCATGCGCCTTGTAAACATTGGTGATCATGCTGTCATTATGTGGCGTATTGTATTTGATTTTAAAGCAGATTCCTCTACGTTCAGTTCGTCATTATATCACATTTATGCTGTGTAGCGGCTCGCTTGTCTTCAGCTTGCGTGCCTTGCGATGCATTGACTTTCTTCGTGTCGCGCGAGCCGTGAGATTATTTTATACGCACTGCAGGAATTGCAGTGGCTTTCGCTCTTTAACCTGCTCCGTTGCTTTTTTGGTACATGACCGATGTTGAGTTGTGTTGAAGTTTATTCAGGAACTTGACGAGCGGCTGGTTTACGAAAACAATAATAATTTGGAACGGTCAGGTAAGGCAGACAAATGAAAAGCGTAGAATAATGAAGGACGCTCCATTTACAGGAACAACTATAGCTGACTGGATTCATAACCAGGGAGAACCGAACCCTTACAAAAATGGTCGTGAACAGTCTTTAGAATCTGTATTAACACCTTATTAACTCTATCAATATTGTACGTACTTTTAATCTGTATGAACATGCGTAAATACGAAGTTCATACACGGTTACTTTTGTGTATTTAAATCAGTTCATATAAAGTTTGTACATAGCAAGTTGTTAGGTGAATATACTTCTCTGTATATACTCCTATCAATATACAGCAGGGGCGTAGTCAGGGCTCTGTTTCGATGTCAGAAACCCTTCCGAAAGTTTTTGAACTCCTTCTTTCGGCCTTTTGTGCAATTTTTTTTATCGATGCCGTATAACGCCCTCGAAAATTATTTCTGGTTATACCACTCATACACAGCTATTAAAATATATTGAAGCAATTTGGCATGTCAGAAAAAATGTTCAGATCGAAAGTATATAGTATTAACTGACCGAGTGCATGCTATTCATTGCAACTCATATTTGAATTACATTTTTTATTATGAATAGCATCTGTTAAAAAAGAAATGGAAACGGAAAATTGATACGATCAATGTGCATGAATTATAGATAAAAACGTATAAGGTTATATTTTGAAAATTTAACTGGTTACAATTTCGCTCTTCATCGCGCATTTCTTAGTCAAGCGTCCGCTCTTGTTGAGGACGCACTGAGTCCTTTTATCGAGCTCGCTCGCACAATTAAATACAAAAACATCACAAATGGAAGGTAAACGCACCGCGCCGCCGACTTTACAGTGGAGAATGCGCGCTGTGGGTGTTGTCGGGTTACATCACGCGATGCTGCAGACGCACGCCCTGGACTCTCGGATCCACGTAGCTCATCCCTCAGAAGCTATATGGGCGAAACTTTAGAATTATATATTAGCATGCACACAATGATTGGGGATATGCACATGTACAGTAAGCTACCGAACGAGCCCCCCCCCCCCTTCTCCGCTTTCCTTCTCACGCGCCGAAATTACTGGAAAATGGAGGGTGCATTTCCCTGGCAAGGACCAAATTTTCATCCGAAAAAAAAAATGAATTTGTATTTTTTTTCTTTATCGACCCGATCGTGTTTAAAGGTGTGCTCCCAGACGCATCCGAGCCAACCCGCTGTGCATACGCCCCTGTCCACCACTTATGAAAACAAATCGGCGCCAGCCGCCGACAATTTCTCTCGCCGCGCTCAGTATGTTAGCGATTGTCTTATTCTCTTATTCACTTCTGCGCCGCCGCTCCCGTCAAGGCAGCGGCCATATCTCAGCCCATCTGTTCCTGACCGCGCGCATCGTATCATCGTATGTTTCGCTCGCGGAGGTTATCCGACACCACCTAGCAGCCTTTGGACATGTGCGTCAACCGAGCGAGCGCTCTACAGGTTCTGCTTTTGTTTGTTATGTTTTTGCTGGAGGTGGTGTCTGGGTGAGGTGCGAGCTTAGGGCAAGGGTAGGGTAAGGAAGCGCGCTAATGGTAAGGGAAGAGGGGGGGGGGGGGGAAGAGAAGGCGCGGCGGCTGGGGAGGGGGGGTGGGGCGGCGAACTAACGCACATAACGGCACAGAATGCGCCAGCAGAAACACGCATATTCGCTCGCAGCCTTCGCATAGCGTTCATGCAGCCTCGTGAACTATATCAGCGCGCAACCTGCGGTCCGCGGCACCGACCTCTGTAAATCAATTAAGCGCCCTTACGGCACAGTTAACACGCACTTGACCCGAACCGCAGAATATCGACCAGCTGTAGCTGAACATATTCATCCTTCCGCTGTGATCCATTGGGAACGTTATGCTAGTTCTAGTCGCAACCACCCTCTCGAGAGGTTGGCTGCAAGCTGTCCTTCGAATCCAATGCGCGGGAAGGATGCAAGGAGGCGCTTGGCCATCAGAGCGCGGCTTCGAGCTGGAGGAGGGGGGGCGTCTAGCCGCCCTGCGAGCAAAGCACACAGCAGTGCGCGCGCACGCACGCATTCTTTTTTTTTTTCCCTAGAAGTGCGGGAGGTATGAAAGGAGAAGCGGGCAGGCTAGCCAACGTAGACAGCGCGCGGTATCAAACCTGTGACGGCTTCATTTACGCCCCCTTCAATCAATCAATCGATCAATCAATCAATCAATCAATCAATCAATCAATCAGTTTTTTGTTTTCAAATCCAGAGGACGGGGGGAAACCTCAGCGAGAAAGCAGTTGCACACTGCTTGAGAGTGCCGAGGACCCTCGCAAACATCAGCAGGTGACAGCTCAACAGGAAGCTAGTTTACATGGAACGCATTACAGGCATAAACACAGGCATAAACATTGCAGACATTACAGAGATGAACAGCAGCAAAAGCAAAAAAAGGAAAGAAAAGGAAAAAAGATATGTGTTCACCGAATAACAGCGCAATTTCACGGTATTACCGCAGTGATGTCATCAATACAGCAAAAAGGATGGGTTTAAAGTTTCACAAAATATTCACAGAGCAAAGTTGTCTCCGAGTAACAGTAACGAAATCAGCAATCAGTTTTTCGTGTTTATTTAGTACAAATGTATGATGCTCTCAGTCTTGAGAGCTATTTCTTTTTCGCCTCTGCAAAGCTGCATGTGTGTGAGCGCGCGTGCGTGCAAATAACTCATGCGCAGGCACTCAATATGTGCGGCTCCGCATACGGTAAGAACTCGTTTTCATTACAATGAAGGAAGCAAACACACGATCGCTGAAGTGGGCTCGCCACTCCGAGTCTCTGCGTCGCCTCGAATACCAGCCACCCCAAAAAACCACCGGAAGAAAAAGAACGGAAGCACAAGATAGCGAACGTACAGAACTGACGCTCGCTCGGCGTTCCACTAATGCCGCCTTTCGTCTGAGCAGCGCGGCGCGACAGCGCGACTGGAAAAAAAAAAAAAAAGAAAGCGAACTCCACAAGACACGTGATGGAGCAGCGCGGCGTGGCAGCGCGACTGAAAAAAAAAGAAAGAAAGAAAGCGAACTCCACAAAACACGTGATGCAGCTTCATGTGTCACGTGATTGCGCACCGGAGACATGGAGGCGGCGTTTGGCTGTTTGGCGACGTCGAGCGTGGAAAATAGTTCTTTCTGCCAGAAATCTTCAATGTAAGTTGACAAACTTTTTCATTCCTTTCTTATAAACGCTTTGCGCATACTCGCGGAAAATTTTGTGTTTCAGAAGTGAGCAGTTTTTACATTACAAGCGTTTAACCCATTTTTTACTTTGCTGCATACTGCACGCCCAATGCTCTAGGAAGTTTTTTCATTGTTTAGCGTTTTTATCACCTAGTTAAGTTTTAAAAAGTGATCCTCGATTGTCCGCGGCTTCTTTCCGATCAGTTTGCAACATAGTTCAGATCTTTAAGGCGTTTTTTTGCGGAGTTATTACTAATTTTTCAAAGGTAAACAACCGCTTGGCCTCGCAGCCATAACCGTCAAATTTCAAATATTGAGAGAGGCCTTGTACTGCGTAAAAGCTATGTAGACGTATAAAACCTGTCATTTTTAAATTCCATCAGATGTGTGCGATCGCTCGCTACCTATCTGTTTTATTTATAGCGTTTCTTCGTTGAGCTATTTGCTAAAGCGCTAACCGCATGAGGCGACAATTCGCGGCGACATGCCGCGCGACGCCGTCGCGCGACGGGTTGAGGGCCGCCAAAGCATTGCCGCTCGTCGCTGTCGCTCGGTTTCTGGGTTTTTAGAAAATTTCGAGTGTCGCCCGGAAGCAGCTCGCGAGGCAGCCAATCGCAGAGGGCTTTAGGGTGCTCAACTTCCGTTCTGGCTTTTTCTTCTTTTATTGCGTGTGAAGTTTGTTTTCCTAGTCCGGTTCGGGCGAAGAACCTGGTGCCTTCACGCGCTCACTTCGTCTGATTCGTGTATATATGAGTGCATCGAGATAATTCAGTAAAAGCTTGGAAGTAAAAGAAAGAAAAAGGTTAGCGTGGCTAGATATTGTTAATTTCCGAAAGGAGCAGAACGTCACTGCTTGCAATGCAAATCGGCATCGCAGTGTAGTAGCGCACCGCTGCGCTGTGACCCTTTAAAATACGATGTGTTACAAGAAATTTCATCAGTGTCTTATCGTACTTCATGCTGTTTAGTGTTAGAAATGGGATATAGCGTGATTGCATTCCCCTTGACCGAATGACGAGGCGGCGGTAACAGAGCAACGCTGAAAACGCGCCTCTCTGTCGCTGAGCCCCGTCGCTCCGTGCGGTATGCACCAGCGACGACAGGCGTTGGCGGCGGCGTCGCGCGACGGATCGCTAGGGGTTGTCGCCTCATGCGGTTACCGCACAGTCCATAAGCAACGACTTTCCGCGTAAAATTAGGTTTTTAAGCTTTCCTTTATAGTAAGCACAGATTGGGGGGGGGGTGATATATAATTTTATTTATAACAATTCACAGACTTCAACGCAGTAATAGTTATATTTATATCCTTAGTAGGTCAGTACGTATTATTTTAGTACAGGCCCAGTGCTCTTTTTCTTTTTTTTTTTAACAGGCGTGGCAAGTTATGTGGGTCAAGCTAACAATTGGCTGTGAATTAAGCGATTAGAGCTTTCAAACTTAGTCTTCTGTTTTGTTTAATTTCTAAGAACCTTTAAGCTTCACAAAGAAACAGCATATTTTGAAAAGTGAATTTCAACTGTGAAAGTTCTTCGTTTATTAATGTTTGACATTGCTGACAAGGGTCCGAATTGAAACAAATGATAGGATCGAGTTTTTTGGTAACTTATGGCATGTGACCTAGAGCTGCTAGGAATTCATTTTCTGAGACAGCTTTTTTTTAGGAGTGTAGGGAAAGTAATGGTATGTTATGGGTTTTGAGAAGCATGGATTTAATGAAGTCTTTCTTTTACTGCATTTACGGCTTGTTTGGCAATAATGCTTGCAGTCCAGCTGATGCAATTGTATTGTCACACTGCTTTTGCAGCAGATTTCATCTGCCATCGAGGGAGTGCTGCCTGAATATGAAGCAGACAGCGTCATGAATCTGTTGAGGCAGTTTATTCTATCAGCCATGGGTGCCCTGCCCTAAAGCATCCTTCCTGTAAAGGAGACATTGAATTGGTAGGTATCACATGCTGATGTTTTTTGCATTCATGTGTTTGCTTTATAACTGTAAAATTTTTATTGGTTCATGCTTTGCATTTATTGTTTTCTTTTGAGAGTATAAAGGGCAGATGCGTAACAGGCTTCATTAAAGCAAAGCTTGAAACCAGCTCGGTGTTGTTATATGATTCTTGCTGTGTTTTTAGCGCAAGACTGACATGTTGGTGAATCTTGCTCATAGTCTGCACTAAAGAAAATTTTTCATGGCCTCTTCAGAGCTTTAAAACAGGAGATATACTTAGCTGTTTTATTGCAGTAGTACCTACTATTTCTAGTTGAGGCAAAATTGAGTAAACCTGTGTTTTAATAGCTCAGTGACAAACATGGTTTCATAATATAGCTGACTGCACTGTGCATATGTGTGCATGTTCATGCTGACATTCAGTTACTGTTTATTTAGACTGCCTCAGCATATGTACACATACATTGATGTTTCACTTGAACAAAGTTCAAGGGACCTTAGGAAAAAGTTTGTTGAAATGAAAGTTCATTGGACTGAAATAAATGCGTGGAAGATTGTTTCCATTAGCTTCAAGAAATATTCAGTTCAGTTGTTCAGTCGTGTCCGACTCTTCGTGACCCTATGGACCATGTCACGCCACGCTTTCCGGTCTCTATCTTCCTAACATCACATAATTTCATCTGCAGTGCCTCGAGGATACCATCTAACCATCGCGTTCGCTGCCTACCCCTTCTCCAGCGACCCTCAACCTTTCCCAACATCAAATCTTTCTCCAGCAACTCCTCTCTTCTCATCAGATGACCAAAGTAGCTGAGCTTTAACTTTAGAATTTGACCCTCCAATGAGCAGTCAGGGTTTATGGTCGACAATATCGACTGATTTGATCTTCTGGCAGTCCAAGGAACTCTCAAGAGTCTTCGCCAGCACCACAATTCAAACGCGTCAATTCTTCGGCTGTCAGCCTTTTTCACAGTCCAACTGTCGCATCCATACATCACAGCTGGAAAGACCATAGCACGAGTTATACGGATCTTGGTTGGCAGACTATTGTCTCTGCCCTTTACTAGGCGGTCAAGGCTAACCATTGCTCTCTTTCCCAGAAGCCGGCGTCTCCTAATTTCATGGCTACAGTCTCCTTCCGAGGTAATCTTGGAGCCCAAGAAGAGAAAATTTGTCACAAATTTTTAGGTTGTTCAAATCTTATCTGAGCCCATTTATTTGTCACTGCGCTGATTTGCAAGTGAAGAATGCGTAACCTTTTGCAGCACTTTTGAAAGGACTACAGTGGTTTTGAACTCGATTACTGTGCAAGCTCCTGAGAATCTTGCCTATCACAACGGCCTGCTGATTAGACAAGGCTTTCATTTTCTCCAAGCAGATCATGGTTAACCAAAATGCACATTTGCAATTCTTGGAGCTAAAGGGCCTGGTAGGGCTGAAGATCTGGCTTTGACTGGCTATGACTGTACAGCTAATTAAGCGTGCAGACAGCTATGGATTCATCTGCTTACAAGCTAGTTTAGACAGCCAATTCACTTTAAAGCTAAATAACGGCCACTTTTCTTCACGCGATAATGAAGAGTGGTTCTTAACATAAAAATATGCTACAAAGAGTGCGGACTGTGCTTTTTTAAGCGCTCAGTATGACTTTGAAGACACAGGATAGCACCGCGGAAAATGTTCGTTGAACTGAAATGAGCAATAACTGAAGTTTGTTAAAATGAAGTGCGTTTGCATAGTGTTCAATAGAGCTTCAGTGGGGGGATTTAATAAAGTTCGTACAACTGAATACATCGTCGAAGTGACGTTCGTTCAAGTGGTATTCTGTTTTTCTGTGACTAAATGAGAACATTTACTTTGCTCAAAGCAACATATACACAAATATTTACTTTCTTGCTAGTCACCAAGATTTGCAATTAACTTCCGAACTCATTTTATTCACAACCTAAATAAATGCATCGTTAACCCTAGTGCCAAATAGTTACTAGCAATAACAAAAGTAATATGTTGATATTTATCTGTTGGAGAACATTTTCTGTTTAATTGTTTTGTGTGTTTTTGAGTTCTGCAAACATGAGGGGGCTTGTTACAGAAGGGGTGGGCTGCAAGACGAAGGGAAGTATCAGTGTGGCGGCCCTTTTGTGTTTATCAAATAATAATGCATTCTAACATGTAAAACGAATGCCTTTACAGCCTGCTAAAAATCTTTTTAAATTGGGTTCTGCCTGGACAGACATAGATGGCAGAGAGAGATCTTTCTTCCATGGGGTGTGAACTGTATTTTGTGCAGAAAGCCAGAGGCTGTCGAACATGTGTTTATAGATTGTTGTGATTGGGTTTTTTGGGGGCAATATCCTACAGTGAACTTTGCTCAAAGATGTCCCTTTAAACCCCCATGGAATTTGGTTCTCAGGTGTTGAAAATTACAACAGTGTTCTGTAAGATATGATAAGGCTATTAAGCTTGCATAGCGCATGGAAGCGCCGAATGGCTGTTCGCCATGCTGATCTTTATTATCAGACCTATCCAAGAGTATAATGAGGGTTTTGTCCAACAGATGATGTTTTGAAAGCTCAGCCATGTGTACCTGTGTTTATCAATGTAGTTGAAAAAGTGATCAGTTTGAATGCGATAATTAGAGGTATTGTATCTAAACTAGCTCTCGGCCAGCCTGTAGTGCTTGTGAAAAGGCAACAGTGACAATAAGGGTGTTTTGCTAGAGCTTTTAAAGCTCTTAAATCTGTGCAGCTCGTCTTTAGTACATGCATTGTCTCCTGTACATAGCTAGTTAAATGATTTCTGTTCATTTTATTACAAAAAGTCATTCTAAATCTTTAGATAAGCTTGCTCACCTCTATTGTTTGTTTGCATCATGTTCACGCATGCTATAGCTGGAAATGATGCAGTATTAGTTACAAGTAAATAAATAGAAGGAGCAGCAACTACATTTCCTTCGTCCGCACATTTTTAAGAGAAACATACATGGGCTCATTAGATTTTAGTGTTATTTGCAACTGTGTTTGATAGTGAAAGATCTTCCTGTCATTGCATAGAAATCTTTCAGAAACTTCTGAAATAGTTTGATACCTGGTGATGTGGAGGTTGACTTCCCAGACAGAAATGTATTCCTATAGTTCATACTGCACCAGCCAAAAGCAGCAAACCACCACAGCAAAAGCAGCACCAGCCACACAGCAAAGAGGAGGACAGGACAAGGCTGGACTATCAACTGAATGTTATTGATAAGAAGAAAACAACGAAGACTCCTTCCGAAAAGCTCGCGGACAACCCAACCGGTGGAATGGCAGGAAATTGGGAAGAAGATGATGAAGAAAATTCAAAGCCAATTCCAAGTCAAGGCCTAACTAACGACTTTTCTAATAGATGAAATTCCTTACAATGAAGGCTAACCGACGCCTTAGCCACACACTTGTCCTCGGCTTTAGCAATGTAAAATGCTTCAACCAACTCTGCAGAGTTGATTACCATTGCTGTAAACTACACCCGTATTATTAAAGTCAGGTGCACAAAGGGACGGGTCATGCTCCGACTTACACTCTCGGGATTGCACATGTAGCGCAAGATTAGAACTCTCCTTCCCTCCCAGAGAATTGGAGTGCTCCGTCAGGCGCACATTTAGACATCTGCCTGTCTGCCCGTTGTATTTACAGCGAGAAACAAGATAGGAGCTTTGTGCGCTAGAGTTAGAAAGGGGCTCGACAGTGTACCTCATGATAGTTTTCGTTGTGCAGTGTCACATAAGAAAAAGTTCACCACCTGCAGAAAGAATGTGGTCTACCACGTTCCGCTGAATTGTGGCCGGTGCTACTACAGGCAGACAGGCAGATGTCTAAATGTGCGCCTGACGGAGCACTCCAATTCTCTGGGAGAGAAGGCGAGTTCTAATCTTGCGCTACATGTGCAATCCAGAGAGTGTAAGTCGGAGCATGACCCGTCCCTTTGTGCGCCTGACTTCAATAATACGGGTGTAGTTTACAGCAATGGTAATCAACTCTGCAGAGAGTTCGTTGAAGCATTTTACATTGCTAAAGCCGAGGACAAGTGTGTGGCTAAGGCGTCTGTTAGCCTTCATTGTAAGGAACTTCATCTATTAGAAAAGTCGTTAGTTAGGCCTTGACTTGGAATTGGCTTTGATTTTCTTCTTCATCTTCTTCCCAATTTCCTGCCATTCCACCGGTTGGGTTGTGCGCGAGCTTTTCGGAAAGAGTCTTCGTTGTTTTCTTCTTATCAATAACATTCAGTTGATAGTCCAGCCTTGTCCTGTCCTCCTCTTTTCTGTGTCTCGTCTTTTGGCTGGTGCAGTATGAACCTATACCAACGTGCCCAGTCGTCAACCTTGTTGTATTCCTATAGTACCGTATGCATGCACAATAGATAAACGTAACCCCTTGCATATACACTGAATTTTCCACTCTAGAAGAGAATTTTGTGCACAAGCATTTTACTGTAGTTTGCCTCTGTGGAGCATTGTATTTCTAATTCTGTGCTCTTTTTATGCTGTTACTCAGCAACATATGAAGTATTCCTTGTTTGTTTCTGTTACTTGTACATTTGACTTTTCCTTTTTTTATTATTCGAAATAACTTTCTTCCTGCTGTTCTGACTAGTGTTTTCGTATGCATATGCAGTCCTCTTGATGCTTCATTGAGCCATATCTGGAGACTCCCTGTTGCCGTGGTCTGTGCCGACAAGTAAAAACTAGGCAACCTGACTTCCGGGACAAGTAGCAGTGGGACGTAGCTGCATGGTTTCTTCAGCATCCATGTGGATTTCTTATAAATGACAGGTATTTCTCCTATATTTGACTTTCATATGTGATCAAGATTTTACCTTGGTGACAAGCTCTTGAAGGAAAGGATGGACATTTATGGCACTTTCTTAATTTCTTACTCTCGGGAATACACTATTACGACTTGTTAACTGCATATGTAGCAAAAATTATGTGTGACTGCATATTCCAGCAGTAAGCTGCATGATTTTTTAAGGATGAAATAATTTAGCTCCTGTTGTCGGTAGCCTACTATTGACGAGCCAAAGCAGGCAATATTAGGCACCAAAAAGTGATTATGCGGGGCCGGGTGGGTTTTAATGAGACAAGCTCTCCACATTTTAAGCCTTTGTACAGGGCCAACGTGCCTCCCTGAATGTGTCTGGGACACATGCAAGTCTTGTATCCTCAAAAGGACCTTGTCTAAATTTAAATAAAAGTAGCGCCAACCTATTTTGAGTACGACCAGTTCAGCAGTAAGCTCAAAATTGAAGCAAAAAGGCATTCATGTCCTGTGCTATGTCAGTGCACGTTAAAGAGCCCCAGCTCGTCAAACGCTCTGAAGTCCTCCCCTACAGCATCTCTCATAGCCTGGGTTGCTTTGGGATGTTAAACCACATAAACCAAACCAGTCATTTTTTACCACCCCATCTGACTTGTCTTTCCACGTATCTCCAAACGATAGTGCCTACATAAGACTTGCCACTATTCCTGAGATTACCTAAATTATTATGTATTTATGTATTTTATGATTATGTAATTGTCCTCAGTGGAGCATTGCATTTTCAATTCTGGGCTTTTCATGCTGTCACTCAGCAACCATATGAAATACTCCTCCTATGTTTCTTTTACTTGTGCATTTGACTTTTCCTTTATTATTCAAAAAATCTTTCTTCCTGCTGTTCTGACTAGTGTTCTCATATGTACATGCAGTCCTCTTGTTGCTTCATTAGACCATATCTGGAGACACCCTGTTGCCATGGTCTGTGCCGACAAGTAACAAGGCAACCTGACTTCCTGGACAAGTAGCAGTGGGACGTAGCAGCATCCATGTGGACTTCTTATAAAAGAAAGGTATTCTAAATTTTGCTTTCATATGTGATAAAGATTTTACCTTGGTGACAAGCTCTTGAAAGGAAAAGATGGGCATGAGTGGCACTTTCTTATTTTCTTACTCTCTGGGAATACACTATTGAGACTTGTTACCTGCATATGTAGCAAAAAGTATGTGTGACCGCATATTGTAGGCTAACTATAATATACTTCATCATTCCCTATTATCGCTCTTGTATTCCCCTAGGTGCTTGGTGTAGCTGGTCTCCTTCAGTAATTACTTATGTGTGTGTGTCATCTGCTATGGCAAACATAGCCATCACTCAGGAAAAATGGAAGCAAACAGGCATAGTGGCATCACTTGCTGGTAGCATGCACCAAAATGTATGTATACATACAGATACGTTGCCGCTCAACATGTGTTTTTGCTTGATGTAGCAAATGGCAGAGGAGAGAGTTTATCTGATGACCAAGCATACTGGCGTGTAAATTTCACTCCTTTGTTTCCTGGGCCCCTATTGTGATAAACTAATGTCGAATGATATAGAGGATCAAAAGGAATACAACTAAACACAGCAATAGTCTCTATCTCCTGAGGGTGTTTTGCAGGTACTAGTTTGTACAGAAAGTGGTTGGAAACCAGTTAGCATATTTTGAGGAAAAACAGGCATCTGAGTGAAGAGAGATGTGTGTGTGATGCTAGCAGAAAGCGTGCAAAATTGGCAGAAAAATTTTGATTATGTATATTTCTTTTCTAGGTGACACCGTGATAAATGTTGATATGGCTGGTACATCAAACACACAATGTCGTTGCCGTCGGAAACCAAATGTTTCTGTGTCAAGGGTTTGTGCAATAAATGAAGGTATGAATTTGCATCTGTTTCTTTTGCCACTCTCACTTTTCACGAAATATTACATGCATGTGAATAGTGAGTAAAATACACATTATTATTGGACACTTGAAATATATTTAGCATAACACAAGGTATTAATACTTTGTATGAACACGATTCTTTTAAATAACGGTGGCCAATTATCGGAACACAGTCGTTACAGTGTCCATATACGCTATCAATAGGCTAATCATAGGAGGTATAAATACGTTCTATGTAAATACATTCTATTCAATCACGGTGGCCAATTGTCGGAAGGGAGATCATACATAGAGCATACGTGTTCTAAAGACTTTCTTTTGATAGTCGATTGCTTCTATGATCATATTGTCTAAAGACATCGCATAAAGTGATCATAGACATTTTTGTAAGGGAAATAACTTTTTGCTTGAGTCCGCTTCTCGTAAAAGTTTGTCCGTGGCTGTACACACAAGGTTCTGTCGTGTAGGGAATCGAACGCGAGCACCGCGCGACCAAGGACACCCCGTATACCTTTTGTGAACTACAGTGTTTCCATATGAAAGGCTCTGCGAAGTCAGCTAGATACACATCGACGTCGTACTTTATGCTTGGGGAATAAGTGCATGCAACGCTGACCTCGTTCATATTTGTGGCTGCTCATTCTCGCTACGACACTTAGCGGAAGGAAAACTTCCTGGACGACACCTTGCTGCAATATATACAGGCTCCTTTCATCTTCGTGCGCTGCGCATGGGTACGGCGCTGCATTGGTAGGGGCCCTTTCCTGTGAGTGACGTGGTATGGTGGAGTATATTGTTGTACACAGAGATCGGAAGCGAGTTGCCGGAAGATTCTCTACAAGTGCCCGCTCTTTCGCGAGCTTCCGTTAGCGCTGGCAGCCATGGAAGAGAACAACAGCTGCCGGCTTGCGGCGCCCGCGTGCGGCTTCATGTCCGGTGCACACTGTATGAACCCAAATCGAGACCGGCATGCCCGATTATGCTATCAGGTGAGACGTAGCTAGCTGTTGTGATCATTAGAACCGTAATAGATTCGAACTGTTCAAAAGTTTCGTCGAAGATGCATATATGTATAGATCGGAACAAGAGGAATGTCAGATCATAGTAAACCAACTGTGTGCGTATATGACATGGTCCTCTCTAACAAAGTGGAGCTATAGCTGTTCAAGGTAGACCCAAACAAACCAACGTAAAGACGGCGAGGAACCGAAAAACAAAATACATGTTTCGCGCGATTAGGAGGTGAAATCAATATGGCTAAAACTCGATTTTTTCCGAATGGAACAAACTGTTACATTGTACGGACTAGAAGCCAACCTGGTGAGCGGTGTTTTTGAGAAAGGCTTTGCTTAATTGTCCCTCAATAGTTCAGCACACTTCTCAAACCAAAGTGTATAAGCCTTCTAGGGCCAAGTATTATGGAGGGCACTTCAGCTCTTCATTTAAAGGTACTGCGTGACAGCGTCAGCTACCAGCCCACTTCCCCGCTTTAACCAAGCCGTATGAATTAACATGCGTGCGTCGCATAGGGTAACGTGAATGCCCTGGCAGGCTGATTCTGATATCACCCTCCCAAATGAAATATATATTTTAGAGACCCGAGGTGGCAGCTCCTGCCAAACGTAATTTCAGGCTACTCTATACGTCCAGTTAGTGCTCGGCCATGTCAGCTACCGCCTGCCAGTGCCATGCTCGTGGTGTTTCGCTCACAACGTCAACGCCGGCGCCAACATCGGATTTTCGGTTAACAGGGCTTTTAACGTCGGTGCTCGATAAAACTAAAATCCAGACGAGTAAGACACGCGATAAATTTAGGTCAGTTTTAACGGCTTCCTTCCATCTTCCCAGCCGCCTTGTATGCGTGAAAACGACGGAATGCGGGTCGAGTTGGTTAATCGAGAGAAAGTGCGAGTTCAGAAAAGGAGACCCGCGACTGATACTGTAGTTCCTCACGTTCTCATCCTTTCCTTCTAAAATGAATCTACTTGGCTACTAAACTTTTGTAGAGACCATGCAAACATAGCTAAAATAAGTCGTAAACGACACAAGAGTATATTATCACGTTAACCGACAGGTGCGCAGTCAATTCCCATTGTCACATCCACTCCACAGGAAAGGATGCGCATACCCAGGAACATAAAGACGCACCCACAGAGTGACAATACAATTATAGTTCCGAAACATCCCAGCTCTCGTCTTCCCCCTCCCCATTTTTTCCTTCCCTTTTGCGTTCTATGCCACATGTCTTTTGAGGGGCGTGGAAAATGTAAAAAAAAAAAAAAAAATACTAAAATGTATAGTTCCCGCGGTAACAGTCATTCCAATCCATCGGAATTTGCAAGTTTCGCGCGTATCGCGCGGCCACTGGCGGGGGACACTCTTCTGTCCTCTGCTGCGCTTCTGTGCAAACGTTTCGCTGTCGCAGTGGCGTAAGGACGACGCCGCTCATGGACCACGTACCCGTTCCCGGTCTGCACGACCGAACCGGCGAGGACGATTGCGAAGGCGCCGTGCGTAGCTCGTTGCTACACGATGCAGGGAAGCCAGCCGATGGGGGGAGCGAGTTGAGGGCAAATTAACGCTTTCCTACTTGGCACGCGGGACTGGCGTGCCTAATGAGTCCGTCCTCCCAGACCGCGAGGTGAGGAACGTGACGGCGGCCCGGCGGCCCTCGAGGTGTACGCCTGTACTCCGATGCAAGAGCGCCCGCAGGGTGCGCTCGGGATGCCTGTGTTTGCGTTTGTGTGCGGGCTTATGCGGGTGGGTAAATACTAAAAAAAGAGAAAGAATGATCGAGACAAGGAGCTTGCGCAGAGAAGAGAGCAGTGACTTGACGGACACGCTCATTCGATGGCAAAATGTAAGCACGCACAGGAGGAAAATGATAGAAATAGGAAACCCATTTTAGCATTTCTGTATACTATACCTACTTAGGCCCTCTGAGTTGTGGCTCAGTGTTTTCTTTAACTCGCATTTTTTTTTTGCACTTGTGTTGCAAAGAAGCGTTAAAAGGGAAAATTCTACAGAAGCTGGAGAGTGGCTATCGATGGAAGCCTGGGTTTGCAAGGTGGTCATTCATGCGTAACGGCGGTACGCGAGTGACAAGGCTCGTAGTTTTTCACCGACGCGCCTTCAGGAAGCCACCTCGCATAACACCATATCCGAGGAAGACTTTGGCGCTCATGCACTTTAAAGTAGGCATCTTTATTTGTAGAAAAAGAAAAATCCCATTGTTTACGAGCTCTAAGAAAGTTCCCCTGCTCTTTCCAGACACATATATAAGTCTCCGAGATTCGCTATGGAGTGATAATGATTCATTATAAATGAAGAAATTTCTACACTTCAACGCAGGTGCTCACTGTTACACTCTCGTCATAAGAGAAAATGTTCTCAACCGGAGATCGAACCCATGGCGGGCGGCAGGCTATGACTGCTGCTCGTAGAAATGAAATATAGCACGGAGCTCAGTCACGACCCGTAGGTGGCACATACACTCCGCTTATTATCAGCATTGTTTCGAATGTTAAACGCATTAACAACTAACGAAAGGGCATCACCCAATCGGGACAGTGAGCTGGTTGCTTTAACTTAATGCCTCTCTGCGAAGCTGTTTTCGTCCGCGTTAAAAACAAGCAAAAGCAAACCTTTACTGCTCTTGGACGCGCGCCAGGATCATCACGGACCTTAGAACTGCTCTACGATCATCCGCTTGCCTTCGAGTAATTTAGCTGCTCCTAGGCCCCAAAAAATAGAAGAGCGTGTCCTCTGCATTGTTATGTGACAACAGTAGTTTTTGCAGACTTATTTTCATCGCTTTATTTTCTTTTATAATTGTAAAAACAGCAGCCCAGGCACTGTCTTAACAAAATTATATGCTTGATTTTAAGACTGTTTCAAGGAAGATTGTTCTGCTTATTGGGGAACGTGTCTCGTCCGTGCTGCTGCGCGCGGGTTTTATATGTTCTCATTATTCGGCCGGGATAGGCAAGCATTAGTTGTTTTATCTTAACTATCAAGTCACAGTAGTACGTTAAGAATGATGTAGTTCCTTAGTTCTTTCATAGCATAAGCTCAAAAGGAAAACTCAGGGATTTTCTACGAACACGGAGAATAAATAAGAACGTTTATGTCAGAGGATTAACAACCTAAAAACGCCCTCTAATAGCATCTGTACGACGCAGTCAGTTTCTGCGTATAGCACATCCGTGTAGAGGCATGTGTGTCCATGAACATGGCAGCCCTGCCTAATGGAATTTCAATACGTATACGTTTACGGACGCATGCATGCACGCTGCGTATTTGCAATTCCAAGCACCGATGCAACTGAAAGACATCCGCGTTCCATGCGTGGCACTTGTGTGCAACGCCTTCAAAATATCTCCCTACATACGGCGCCTGGGCTCAGCAAATCAGTCCTTTGCCTGACGACTGCGCTAACTGTATCCATTCGTCACATATACATAAGTATTTAGAGCTTCCTGCTTAGTCTTTACGCTCTCTGAACAACGCTTTTTTTCAAAAGGAAGCTTAGCCTAGTCGTCTCCTGTTTACATGAGAGGCAGAGTAATGGCTGTAGCCAGTTACCACAGAACTGATATTTATCGTCTTTGCATTTATAAGAGCCAGTTAAAGTCTAGCCAGTATTTAATTCCAATGTCTGGTCACATGTTAAACTATAGTTTATAAACTTTCCGTGAATAGTAGTTTTTGAAGGTTAAATTGCATTTTGCAAATGTTCATGCCCGCAACGAAAAAAAGAACAAATCAATACGATATAGCTAATTGGCACCTTGCCGCGTAGCGGATGTTGTAGATTACTTCAGGTGAGCTAATCCGTTTCATATCCCCTTCAGACAAAACCACCTCCCGTTTGTATTTCGCTCATGGTTTGAGGAAAAATATGAAGGCTGTGTCCTTCGAGAAAACTTTGGCCAATGAGCTTCTACTCGATAATATTTCAGTGTGGTGTGCAATTGACAATGCCATTTTCACCCAGCCTTCTTTGCGACGAGCAAGCTCCCAAAAGCCTACCGCATTCTATACGCCACAGTCCGTTGCACTGTCTCTTATAGCCCTGGCACGCACGTCCAAGCACGCTCGCCATGCCACCCACTGCTTTCGCTTTTTCGAAAGCAAAATGCGACACCGAGGAACTCGTCGCATATACGATAAAACTCGGCGACTCCGCAAAGCACGACCAGCGATCACACCGCTTCAGTCGAGCGTGGCGCCATGGCCCCTACGTAAGTCCAACTGGCTTTTCACGACTCGCGAGGTCGCAAAAGAGACCGCGGCCCAATCTCAGAATAACGCCTAGGGGGTGATAGAGAGAGAACAGCAACCGCAACAAACAGGCCGAAATGACGGGGGAAGGAAGGAAGGGAAATAAGAGAGAGAGAGAGAGAGGTTGATCGACATGGCAACGTGCGTCAATTCTACGACACTGACGCTAACTGGCCTTCCCATAGCAAAGGACCGCCAGCGTCTCGCTTCTGTGACAGGTTCTGACGCCGCCATAGTGTGACTCCGGCGGGGCGAGTAGAGAAGGGGGAAGATAGGGCCATAGACGGACACTGTCTCGGGATTGAACAGCAGCAACTAAAGCACACAGGCACGGGCAGATGCGAAACAACGGCCGTCTCATAAGCCAGAACAAAATCGGGTATATCTCTGCCGTGCACCGCCCCCGCCCCCGGAACTCGACGTCGATGCGTTCGATGCGAGGCCGGCAATCCCGGCAAAGACGAGTATGGTTATTCGGCGGAAGCGGGCGAGCCATTCTGCCCAGATCAGGGGCGCGACGACGCCAGGCACGTGCTCGCGCAATGGAAACGAAAAACAATGAATGCACAGAAGGAAGCTCAGTTGGATGGTTGGTGCTGGAAACCATGGAGCATGCCGTTCTGTTTGCTGGCCGTCTCGGGCCCTGATTGCGAAAGCCAAGAAGCGTCTTATTTTTTTCTTCTACGCAGCGAGCCTTCTTCTGTGTGTTTCCTTCGTCGCTGTGTCGAATTGATCGGCCCCCGCATCCGTGTACCATCACGTTTCGTCTGCGGTATACCCCCATCGAGACTGCAGTCCCACTACACGTGGCAAGGTTCTTTTTTCTTCTTTCATTATTATATTAAATTGCATCGAATCCTACGACGGTAATGTGAAGAACTAGAGAAAACGCTTAGTACTTCCAGCGAGCATCACGCTGGAGAGTGGTTCGGAGGAGTAACAAGGGAAATAGAATAAAGGAAACAAGCCGCCTCACGGTAAATATATTCCGGAGGTAAGAAAGGTTCATACTGCAAATGAGCTAGCTCAACCTTCGCCCGGTCATGGCCATTTTTTTATATTTGTTTCATACAATTACTCCTGTTGTGTCGTTTTGAGGACCTCTCGACGCTGGTCACAATGTTAAATGTTTCAAAATATTTCAATATGTTCTTGTAAATAAGAATTATTAAATCTGGTACTTCAGGTGCATAGTTTGTATCTTTATTTAGGTGATATTACGGGGTCACTTTGTCCACCCGATTGCGCGGACTTTTCCCTCTGCGGAGCTTCTATTTTCCAGTACTTCCACTGTGCAGTCCGCCAGCAAACACGGCGTATTGAAATTTTTTAGGCGACGGAACATGATTCTGCCCCGCAATCTCTGCTGTTTATACCATGATTCTTTATCCTACAAAGGAGAAGTACAGAAACGATTAACCGGCTGGAAATAACTACCACTGGCGGCTCAATTGCCAGAACGTCAAAGCGAGGACTTGGCAACAATTTAGAGGGGTTATTAGGGAGCACAGATTACACCCTCTAAATTACCTCTCCTCGACAGCCGAATTAATGCCGCGGACATAATGCAAACTTGTGCCCCCTGACTTTCTCGCGAGGGCGGTCATTTCCGTTCAAACAACGCTGTCGCGGCTTGGCTGAGGCAACTAGGCGCTGCCTAGCCGGATACGGCCAAAGCGTGCGCCGTGCTGTTCGAATGAAATTATTCTGTACGATGAGAAATTAACATATGACTACACAAACAAGTTAAACTCACAGGAAAACAAGCACAATAACGGCAGTTGTTATATGCAATGATATTTACAAACTAGAGCTCCCCTATAATGAGAATTCCGATATCGGAACAGCAATTGCACAAATTAAATGGTGATATAAATGCAACATTTGTGGCTAGAGTGTTCATCCTGCCATGGCTTCTATACGATTTCTTATCCTTGAGAAAGTCTGGTTAAGCACTGCGCGGGTTCTTTGGTTTACGTTGCTCTAACAGTCAAAAAACTAAGCAGAACGGAGTAGATCAATGACTGTACGAAATATTAGAGGATGCTGAACTTCTGGCGAAGGACTTCTAAATGAGGCACCACCGAAACAGTTGTAGACACCAATGGGCTGTAAGGTACACCCACCTGAATTTTCGCATCAACATAACCGCCATAACAATCCGGAGATTGGCTAATTATTTTATCATCATCATCATCATCATCATCATCATCATCATCATCATCATTGTCGTCATCGTGAGCCGAGCTGTGTTAACTGGACTATAAGTACGTCCTGTTTGCGTGATCTTTTTCATCGACCTTAAGATATTCTCGATACATCTGCATGACCTACAAAAGAAAAGGTAAATAATCAGAGAATCACGAATGGCGACACTGCGTCTCGCCTTGAACTGAGCAAAGCCGATAGAGAACTGTGACGAGATGTGCAGGGTCTTTCAGGAGCGATCGTAAAGCTGTAGCCAGAGTGCCGCCAGTGGAAATGCTCGAATGCTGGCACTCTATAACGTCATTCAGTGCCCACTTTTCAGGAACGCTCTCTATTGACCCGTATGCCCGGTGAATCGTTTTCTAGGATGGGTCCCTTTGCTTCGACAGCGTGTCCAGGGAGGCACCTCCCCTGGACGAGGACAAAATGCCCGATGAAGCCGAGATTTGGTTTTCCATTTCTGTCAAATGTCTGAAGCTCGAAGGTGGCGCCTAAGCCTCTCCCCCGGCAATCTGATCCGGGCCGATATAGTGCAACAATTTTTTTTTTGATCGTTTTATCCTTGTCTTTCGCCACCTGGGCAGGCCCTTATGATATCGAAGGGGCACGGGGTCGTTCACCCAAAGGCAAAAGATCAAAAATAAGAATAGAGCATTCTTTAAATGCACGCCAAACCATAGCAGTGCCGTTTCTCAAAATGAGCATGTCTTCCTCTTCGAAAGCCCTTTCGAGGTAAATGGGGCATCATGGTGATGGTGACAGCAGCCTGGCAAGCAGAAAGACAGTGACAGGCTTTCAAAACTAAACACTTCACTGGATAGGCAAGTGCAGAAAAGAACCGAAGAACTCTTCAGCCACGATAGCAACACATGTCCGTGCTCGGTGGTTGTTCATGTCCAGTATTGCCTCTGCTCTCGGCCTCGCGCAATTTAAAGCTGACAAAGAACTTTTTCTTTTTTAACTAAGACGCGGAAATCACCTACCACAATCTTGAATAACGTAGAGGCAATTGAACATGGCTGATATTCCAGGCAGATATGATTTCATCTCGAGCCAGAAAGCGACGAAACCACATAGAGCCGGTTTTGAGCATAAACAAGCACGCTCAAGAAGCAAGATATTCGAAAAAAAAAAAAAAAAAAGGAAGAGTGACTGGAAACACGTAGAGGCAGTACTTCGAATACCAAATGCCAAGACGGAGTACTGGTATGCAGCGCTGTGTAGCGAGGATCTGGAAGGTCAGCGTAGACTGATCGACGGGATCACATCACCGTAGCAGCGGCAGGGAGCATGGGCTCTCTACCCAGTAAACTCACCAATACCTCTGAGTGAAGTCTTCAGGTTTTTCATTCATTCATTCATTCATTCATTCATTCATTCATTCATTCATTCATTCATTCATTCATTCATTCATTCATTCATTCATTAAAAAGCTTCACGATACTACCATTCGACTCTTGAAGCCTTTTTCAGACTCCCGGGTTAGATTGCCAGGAGGTCCCCAATATATATATATATATATATATATATATATATATATATATATATATATATATATATATATATATATCATCATCATCAGCCTGATTATACCCACTGCAGGGCGAAGGCCTCTCCCATATCTCTCCACATAACCCGGTTCTGTGCTAGCTGCATCCACTTGACCCCTGCGAACTTCTTAATCTCATCCGCCCACCTAACTTTCTGCCGCCCCCTGCTACGCTTTCCTTCCCTTGGAATCCAGTTTGTTACCCTCAGCGACCATCGGTTATCCTCTCTTCGCACTACATGTCCTGCCCATGCCCATTTCTTCTTCTTAATTTCCACTAGAATGTCGTTAACTTGAGTTATTTCTCTGACCCACTCTGCACGCTTTCTGTCCCTTAATGTTACCCCTACCATTTTTCGTTCCATAGCCCTCTGGGTTGTCCTCAACTTAAGTAGAACTCTCTTGGTTAGCCTCGACGTTTCAGCCACATAGGTGAGTACAGGCAAGATGCAACTGTTGTATACTTTCCTCTTGAGCGATACCGGTAAGCTGCCAGTATATATATATATATATATATATATATATATATATATATATATATATATATATATATATATATATATATATATATATATATATATATATATATATATATATATATATATTGTATGGACTCCATTTCATCTTCATCTTTCATTCGGTGAAGTGGCCGACCCTGGCGACAGCGGAAGGGGAGCGAAGATTGTCTCAGTGCAAAAGAGGAATTAAGTAGGAATCAATCCAGCCTATATATTATAAAAGCTGTTCATAAGTTTTTAAGTAATACGCACAAACTAAATGATCAGTACCCATGTACAAGCTAATCCTAATACCCAGTTGGGCGACAACCAAGAAAGTCCTGGCACATTCAGGAGTTTAACACTAAAATGAGCCTGTAGGGGCCTTTGTTCTCGAGTCTCCGTGGCGTTCATTGTCACCACATAATAATAACAATAAGGCGTAAGGCACCAGACACCGAGCTTGTTTGCATTTAATATGTCTGACAATTAAAGTTCTGTCGTGAGTTATTTATACAATGACCTGAAGATACGAGGCCTTTTTCTGGCTTTCTTGCCGCCAAGTGGATCGAAACCTTCACTTGGTAGACTATAAAAAAATATGAGGATACCGCAGAGCCACGAGCATCGCCCCGTGGAAAGTGCCTAATATATTGTATTTATTTTCACATGCTGTATGTTCGTGTGAGGCTATGGTAAAAGCAGATAGGAAAATGCAGAAGCAAATCCCAACAATCCACATCAGATGAGATACTATTGGGGAGCCTTGTTAGTAATAAGATATATGCGTGTTTAGTCCGCGAGTTGGCTCTTTTGGCTTAAACAGCAATAAAAAAAAAATAATTATAAAAGAGAAGAAGAAGAGGTATAAAAATAAAGAAATAAAGCAGATGGACAGAAGCGCTACTCCGAATTTGTTATTTTGAATTCTGGTGCAATCGAGAGCGTTCGATATTATCCAGGATTACGCGATGGCTTGCTGGTGTTTGTGCGGGTTAAAATAGGATAAAAAGAAAGAAGAAATAATGAAGTGCGGATGCTATAAGCGTAGTGAGACAAATGTGTCGTTGAATCACGCAGTGCGAATGCACGCTTGAGGCATTCTTCTGCTAAGTACTTAGACAAACGTGGGCGCAGTCCGACACTCCAATATATTGCCCAGCTTTGCCAACTAGCTATAGCGCCTACTCACAAACTATCATCATCCTTACCAGAGCCTCTACTGTGACAAGAACTTTTCACATGACATGCAAGGACAGCGGGTAATTCTGTGCGTTAATAAATAATATTAATATCAGAGCTTCTCCAGCACGACTCGATGCGAGAGGCAACATTTGCAGCAGTAGCAAGCTACTGCCAATTCGAAACTACGCAAGAGCCGTGTCGTGTTCTGGTTTTTGCGATTTTTTCGCGGCATTTCCATCAATGCCGTCATCATGATAATGACTGCATGAACACAGGTCTTTTGAGTCCTTGTAGATTTCTGCCGTTGCGTCACTTTCTCTCTTTCGAATCTGAACCCTTGTCGTTGTGAAGCGCTCGCTGCTTTGAAAGTTCGTTCCGCGACTAACGTAGGGAGCAGTGTGTTGCAAGCATTTTCCTCTTTGACTTGATTACTTCGCCCTGCTACTTTGCTTTCACTGTGACCGCATTTCATATTGGAACCACTATTCTAAGCGCGACCATTTCTGCACTACCTACTACTGCATGAGCTACTCTCGTTAACAACGTTAGCCAATATAAAGTATCAGCAGATTTAAAATGCAGCAGGGTCCAACAAATACAACCGAGAGAAAAAGGCAATTGGGACGTTATATTCACACACAATAAAAAAGAAGGAGGAAATCGTAGTCTGAAATAAATACCACCAAAAGTCATCTTAACTTTCACAAATAAATAAAAAGAAGTCCGGCCCCGCCGGGGTGGCGCAGTGGTTACGGCGCTCGACTATTGTTCCCAAGGACGCGGGATCGAATCCCGGCCTCGGCGGCAGCTTTTCGATGGAGGCGAAAAGCAAGGCGCCCGTGTGCTGTGCGATGTCAGTGCACGTTAAAGAACCCCAGGTGGTCGAAATTTCCGGAGTCCTCTACTACGGCGTCTCTCATAGCCTGAGTCGCTTTGGGGCGTTAAACCCCACAAACCAACCAACCAACCAAAAAGAAGTCCGGGCCGTAACCATGACATATCCAACGTAATGCGGAGTGAAGACATGTGTTTTCCAGAACTATTTTTCGGTAACGGTCTCTGAATAAATATGTGAACAAGGATTTAGGTGTGCGCCAGGAAAAATTACATAAAATCAGTTTTGAAAAATTAAATGATCATCTTCCATATAGTACACTACCTACAGGAGGTTATTGAGAACCTGTTAATTACTCCTGTTATTATATAGGAGTAATAAATGAATAATTAGCACACCGTAAGTTTACTGGAATTCGTTTGTTAATGCATGAAGTGTTAGGTCACTGATAGATAACAAAGAAGTGGACCCGAAATGGAATACTGCGGAAGGCCTGATAAAACGTGAATGATGATGATCTAGAGGAATTGAAGTATACATTCTGTTAGGGCGAAGAAAAATGCAGCTAGTTATACAATTCACAAGACTGTGGTTATTAAATCATATAGTTACGCTTTTGCAGCAGTGTGCAGTGAGGGGCAGTGCCAAACGCTTTCGATAAGTCTATAAAAATGCAGCCCACCTGTTCACTCATATCAAGAGCGTGAAAGATGCCGTGACAGAATGAATCTATACTGTGTGGTGGTGCTGACTCCCCGACGAAAGTCATGCTGGAGGTTATTCAGGATTTTTTATGGATTCCTAAAAAACAGTGCGGAGTGGCCATAGGCTCATCCACATATTATCGAATTTGTGCAGGCGGATAGGTTTCGTTGGCTGGCATTCACGACGAAGGAACTGTGACGACAAAGATTTCAGAAAAGCAGCAGTCAGGCATCTCATAGTGGAAACAGCATATGGTACCAGAGATGATATGAAGCCAACAACCAGTGACTCCAACAAAAACATAGGGGGACATCTTTATTCATTTACATGTGGTGTTGATAGAAAGTTAATCGCGGTACTATTTTATCGAGGAAATAGAACTGATTAAAAACTAGAAGAAAGCAGAAGAACAGCCGTCACAACTGTCAGTCGGTAAAACACCGCAGGCGAAATTGGGAGGTCATCGACTCGAACACCACAAGCGGAATATGGTTGTTTCCCGATACTTTCTTACGAGTTGTATTTCAGCCATGAAATAATTACACGACTGTTTTCCCCTCAGCTCCACAAATAAATAAATGAATGAAAAAAGAAACATCCCCATGCCACATATGCTTTCTTTGGTGTCGCTGAGTGTTGTCTTCCTTCACAAGTTCATACGTATGTCATAACGATCCCCACATGTCCTTACACTTGTCCACTAAACATTATTAGCTTGGTTTGTGGGGTTTAACGACCAAAAGCGACTCAGGCTATGAGAGCCGCCGTATTGGAGGGCTCCGAAAATGTCGACTACCTGACGTTCTTTAACGTGCACTAACATCACACAGCCCACGGGCGCCTTGCTTTTCGCCTTGATTTTTTTTTTCCTTTTTTTTTTCTAAAAGCTGCCTCCGCGGCCGGGATACTAGAAATGAAACTGGTACATTACGGTTTTCTCATATCTGCCGGATTACGGCTAAAGTTCTGGTCGAAAGCAATGAAACACTCTCCCCGAATAAAACACGCAAGAACTAAGAACGGCTCTGATTAGCAACCTCGCATGTATTTTGGTATCTAACAAATAGAGATTCTCCTTTTTGTGTGTGTGCTTCATTTTAAAATGGCGTGCTTTTGTTTATAAAAGTTCGGCATGCTGTCATGAAAGCCACGAGGAAGCAGTCTACAGTCATCGGTCCTCTTCTATTCGCCCGACTAATGCGATAGCACGGAATCGTTTCCGTCCTCGAGTGGCACATGAGAGCATCTGCTTTCTAGTGGCCCACACGCAGGAATGGGGACGTCATACATCCCACAGAGCGGTGTTTCCCCTTTGCGCAATGCCTCTGTTCGTCGACATTTTTTTATTGTTTCGGGCGAAACTCTCGATTTCACAGCCATAGCGCGGTCAGATAGCGACCGGCACGAAGCAGCTCGTTCTGCGCGCACCCCGCCCAAATAGCACTGGGCCGTTCGGTCGGCCACCAACAACGCGGAACGCGAGCGAGTCCTAAAAGGAGCCCGTGGCCCCCAAAAGCGATCGTCGTTCGTCATCCTCCTCCTCACTCTGCACCCTCCGCTCTTTCCGTTTTTGACCGTCGGTTCGCTTTCTCCGGCTTGCCGGCACCGCAGATGAAGAAGGACTGTACCACGCCTCGCTACTTTTGCTTTGTTTTTATTTGTGTGCGGCTCTTTCTACGGCGTATTCTTTTCTTTTTTTGTTACGCGTTCGTGGTCCCAAACATCCATTTCTCATCGTTGGCGAGAATGCCGAG